>NC_071106.1:7757500-7772500 GCF_024256425.1 Clarias gariepinus | reverse complement strand
AGAGGATCTACAGGTAGCAGAAACATCTCAATATCACCTGTTCAGAGGAGATCATGGTGTATTTTGGATAAACGCCTTCAGTGTTGCTTTAGAGTGTAGAAAGAAAGAAAAATCAGGAAACACCACAGAGTGAGAAGGTGTTAGAACCATGTGTCATGCAGTGTTTAAAAAAGAACATTCAGCTTGTAGTTCCTGTTTTTGGTCATCGATACAAATCTTAACAGAATATCACATTTCTGCAGCCAACCCAGGAAAACAAGTTTAAAACCTACTGTATACCTGCTGCAAAGAATTATTTACAAAATGTGTACATTATTATCATTATTATTATTATTATCATTATTATTATTATTATTATCATTATTATTATTATTAATTTATTATCATTATTATTATTATCATTATTATTATTATTATTATTATTATTATTATTATTATTATTATTATTATTATTATTATTATTATCATTATTATTATTATTATTATTATTATTAGTGAATGTTTATTTTCGTGTCTAAAATATTTCAGCTTGAGATAATCGATGCAGGAAGGACTCATTTCCCGTGAGTGTGTGTGTGACTGTGTGTGATAAGGACAGGGGTCGGGGGGATTGGGGGGGTTTGACTCTCCTGGCAGATATCCTGTGATGCATCTTGGGTAATTTGATTAACGAAAATCTACCTCGGTGGATCATGTGACGGGAAAGTCGCTGCTTTTTTTTTTTTTTTTCATTTTATTTACTCCTAAATTGAACACTTCCTGACCAGGATGAGTTTCATAAACAAGTCCATGTCACTGTTCCCACGCTGGCCTTATGATGCACAATTTTCACAACTTCCTGTATTATTATCTTACAGGATGCCTCACGCACACACACACACACACACACACACACACTGTTTCACAGTGAAACACTGCATGCGAAGGCAAAGTGGTAACATGAACTTGTATTCCACATTTAACTGTAGCTACAGTATAAAGGGATATAAATATGAAGGATTAAACCACACGCAAAGTCTAATAGAATTACAGAGTTTAAAATCAGCTTGTGCAGCTTCTCCACCATATGGCCTTTCAGACGAGGTAGAGTGACCTCTGACCCATCCCGTAGGATGACACGGGTAGACGTTCGGGTGTTGGTGTGTCATGTTTCTTCCAGCTCATGGGACCCTTCAGCTTCTTCGATTCCTCACGAGTGTTCGGCTGTATTTAGAACAGCGCGCGTGAATAAGGTGTTGTTTTATGTCTCGGTGTGTGATTATTCAGCGAGACCGTGTGTTCGTGAAAAATCATGAACAGGATGGAGATATTGTGCGTCCGTCCGTGTGTGTGTGGAGGTGTTAAATGCAGATTATGTGGCTGACAAATTTCTTTACAAATGTACATGCAAATTGTTTTTTAGTTAAAAGGTTTAATATCCAAATGCATGTAAATATTTATGAGGCTGCAGATTTTACACGGTAAACATTAGCACTGAAGCATGGCTATGCATTTAGATCTAATAAAAAATGAAAGGAAGAAACATGAGGTGATGACTGCATTGCTTCCCTGACAGTTTAAAGGGTTTAATCAAGTAAAAAAAGGTGTTGATGATTTTCTTTCAGTTTTGAACGGTCCAGTTTCAGGGCTCAGTTTGTTTTGAGATGCTTTTCAGCTCACCACGGTTGTCGAGAGTGCTTATTGAATTACCTTAAGCTTTCTGTCAGATAAAATCCGGCTGGTTTCTGGACATTCTCATCACTAAGACCTGTTCGACCTGTCCCACCTGTTAGACCCCGGCCTGTTTCAGCAGATGTGTTTTGTTCTTTCACGCTAATTCTAAACGCCAAACTCCCAGTATTTCACGAATCTACAATCCAATCCTTAATGTAATTATTATAAATGGACAAAAGTATTTTAACAAAACCTGCATGGACATTGTATCCAAGTACATATACTTCAATATGCAGTCGATCCCCCTTTTTAGCAGCTATAACAGCTTCTAATCTCCCTGGAAGGCCGTCCACAAGATTTTAAAGTGTTTCTGTGGAACTTTATGTCCTTTCATTCTGTAGAGCTTTTATGAGATCAGACACTGATGTTGGACGAGAAGGTCTGGCTTACAATCTCCGTTCCAGTTCATTCCAAAGATGCTCGATTGGGTTGAGGTCAGGGCTCAGTGTTAGGGCCGGTCGAGTTCTTCCACAACCAACTCTTTAAACCATGTTTTTTTTGTTCTTGCTTCGTGCACTGGGACTCAGTCATGTTGGAATAGAAAAGGACCTTCCCCAAATCATTGGAAGCAAAGTATTGTCCAAGATGTCTTGGTATGCTGAAATATTAAGATTGCTCATCACTGGGGATAAGAGGTCTGATTGTAACACCTGAATTTAAGAATGAACAGATTTGGCCAAATACATTTGTTGGTATGGTGTAGATTGCGTTGCTACCATACAGTCCTGACTGGTACAACCAGTTCTCCAGGCAAAAGGTTGGTCTAGGGTTAGTTTCACAGACTGTGAAAAACAACCACTTTCCGACAAGAGCAGAATTCCTGACCTCACAAATTCTTCCACGTAATGGACAGCTAATTGCATGAATGACTGATGATGATAATGATGAAGAATCTAGTCTGTCTGGTACTAACAACCACACAATGCTCAAATAATGTCAACTAAAGCTTTTCATCCACACAAACATACTTTTCTGCTTTTTCACTTTCCTTGCAGCTTTTTTTTCCCCTTTTTTCCTTCTTTTTTAAACCAAATTTTATTTTCCTTTATACCTTCAATACCGTCATTTGCTTTTAAATATCAATAATTTTTCTAAAGTCATTCATAATGAATTATAAAATGTAATGCATTGCATCGCTTAACTGACTGTATAAGAATTTATGTATTAAAGGCTTAAGCAGGCAGTATGGTAGTGTAATTGTTAGCACTGTGGCCTCGAACCACCAGAGTTGGGGTTCAATTCCCACCTCATGACTGTACGTGTGGAGGTATGTATGTTCTGCATGTGTTTGGGCCAGGGGTAGCTCAGTGGTTAAGGCATTGGACTACGGTTCGGAAGATCCCAGGGTCAAACCCCACAACCACCAAGTTGCCACTGTTGGGCCCTTGAGCAAGGCCCTTAACCCTCAACTGCTCAGATGTATAATGAGATAAAAATGTAAGTCGCTCTGGATAAGAGCGTCTGCCAAATGCCTAAATGTAAATGTAAATGTAGATGTTTGGTGGGTTTCCTCCGGGTATTCCGGTTTCATCCAAAGACATCCAGATTTGGCTACTAATCATTTCCAATTGTCCATAGTGTGTGTTTGTGAGCCCTGCAAAGGACTGCCACCTTATCCAGGGTGTACCCGGGTGTACCCTGCCTAGTGCCTCAAGTCACCTAGAATAGACTCCAGGCCTCCTGCAAACCTGTACAGGATAAGCAGAATAGAGAAATACAACTTTAAAAAGTTAAGAAGTATAAACTTTAGTTATCCATAATAACTTTAGCATCTGCATTCAGGAATACTGTTATAATAAAGGTCTTTACGCATTCAACATCCAGCTAAACTAAAACCCAAATGCCCTCGAATTCACTATGTCCATCCAGTCCATCTAGGAACCTCTGTTGTCCAACTAGGGACTATGGAGGCCACTGATGACCATTGTATTTATTTCTCTACTGACACGCTTTCACACACTACGGGAAATTTGGGAACGCCAGTTAGCCTAATCTGCATGTCTTTGGACTGTGGGAGAAAACTGGAGTACCTAGAGGAAACCCACCAAGCATTGGAAGAACTTGCAACCTCCAGGTGGGAATCGAACTTGGACCCTGGAGGTTTAAGGCGCCAGTTTTAACCACTGAGCCATCGTTCACTGTATACTATAGTAAATATACGATACGAGAATATCACCATACATTTCTATACCCTACAGAATAAATAAAACACCTTAGGAGGTTGTGCAGCTAGGGGAAAATAATTAACTGAATTGACAGTATAAGGGGATATCCCCCACCCCAACCCTCTTACAACCCTCTTTAACGTCTGACTGTTACAAAGCAGTCATGCTGGAGAAACCATCCAAAACCACTAAACAAATTAACAAATGAACCTCTTTCGTGAAGTATCACTGTACGAACAGTTATATAGGTTTATTATAGACTAAGATTATGTCTCATTCCAGCCCATGTAAGCTGTTACTATAGAAACTACAGTGTAATGTGTTAGAACAAGCACATTTATATAAACCTGTGGTTTGCAGGTAGCCTACGAGAGTGTGTGTGATATCTGGAAGCAATATATGCAATGTGTGTGTGTGTGTGTGTGTGTGAGGGGGAGAGTGGTACGTATAGAGTGTTATCTGAACAGATGGCTCAGCTTGTCTGCTCCCAGTCAGGAGGAGGAATCTTCCCCTCACTGACCCGTCCTCCTTCAGAATCACCTCATCGCTGGGTTTTATCTACAGCACTTTCAGATAACAACTAACCCTTTTACCAGTCATGCCATGATTTTGGTCTAATCTGTGTGTGTGTGTGTTTGTGGTGTGTGTGTGTGTGCGTATAGGACTATGCTGAAGCCAGTCTTATTGAGGAATCTCTTCTCACAAGAGCATACACTCCTAAAAATGCCTGGGGTATGGATTAGCTAACAATCTCTCACACACACACACTGTCTGATCTCATGACATAAACTCAGTTCTGTCACGTCTGTTGCGTAAAATTAGCATACTGCTGTCTGCCCACCAATTCTTGTTAAGTAATTGTAAGGTTTTATAAAGTAGTAAGACAATGTAATCTAATGAGAAGATTCCTGTGCTCTGAGAACAGACCCCTCACTGTGTTTCCTCATGTCTTCTGTGGTAACACCTTCTATATCCTGTATCCAGACGAGGAGACATCCAAATGGCTCCTGTCTGCTAGAATCCTTTGTTTAATCAGGAGAATGCAAATGTATCTCCTCTCACCTGTCTGTCTCCGGGTTCCTCTATGACTGACATGTTAATGATGGTTCTTTTGATGTTCGGGACGTAGCACCGTTTAAATGTGCTCTCTTTGCTGAGAATAAACAGAGATCTTCAGACATCATGCCTGCGTGTGTGTGTGTGTTTGTCTCTCCCGGTCGATCGGGCCCGGACCGGTAAGTGTATCAAGGTGCGGCGGACATAACAAGCTAAAACTCTTCTTCTCTAAGCTACACTACATCTTCATTTAAAACCTAACAATTTGGGGGCTCAGTCCGGTCTTCCCTCTCAGAGGAAAAAGTAAGTGTTTATTTTGCTCTTTCTGGTTTTTTTCTCGGTCAGGGGAGATTTTGTACTCGTAAGATTTGGTTAAAATAAATTTTAAATACGTTATATTTTCTAAATAAGTTTTGTTTACCGTAATTAATTTTACTAGTCTTGTCTAAAAGGTTTTGTTTTCCGGAGCAAGTTTTATATAACTTTCGTCACGTCATGTTTAAAAATATATATATATATATATATATATATATATATATATATATATATATATATATCCGCAGTGTTTTAGTACCGCCGTGTATTATAGAACCGTTGTTTATTTTTTAACTAAATTCGTTCCGCGTTTCAAGTCGCGCTTTTAATAACTTGTTAATTCATCTGGTCAACAACAACTGAAATGGGTATGACTGATTAATTATTGTGAAAGTATTTATGACAAGCGTGCGAACTACTGTCATTTACAACAGCTCTGCACTTAGTGAATTAGAAACATTACAACGCTTCTGTGGCTAACTTACTACGTCATCAAGCCGCGTCCACGGTTGCTATGGGTTACCAGACGCGGGCGCTGACCTGCAGTCAGCGTGCTTTAACTGTAGGCGCTGTAACGTGGTCAGAATGCCGAAATGGGCAAATTTACATTCAGATGTTCATTTGTTTTTCATGTGGCTCTTCATTAAGATATTCATGATAACTGTTGGCTTGCTTGTGGTTAGCTTTGGCATTATTCCAGGTAAAAAAATTAAAAATAAAATAAAAAATCCATTAGGCACTAAATGCAACATTTTGATCTATTGTAGTATTTTTAATTAGAGTGTTCTATTACTAACAGTAAGTGTGCTTGTATTGCTTTGTCGCCATGCAATGTCCGTGCTGAAGCAACATCTGTCTGTTAAGGTTATAATCTAAATGTGTACATATACTACATATAAGTTAAGTGCTTAAAATGCAGGTTTTAACACGACGGTCATCACGAGGGACTGTGAATGCATAGAGCGTGTGTGGATTGTAACTTTGATAGTTGTTTGGCTAATAATATCTGGAGGGCTTTGCTCATTGATACTCGTGTCTAGTAGGTGGCTGTGTTACACTGTTGTGCTTTGTTCCTGGTACTAACTTGGCCTAGCTAATGTTGTGCAATGTTGTCACTTGTTTGGAATGTTACAAACTGAAAATCTAGAGTGCTGGAATTTAACAAATATTGAAAGCAGTTTTGTGTGAAAATGAGAGTCCACACAGACAAAAGTACCAGGAATTATCTGTGCCAGAAAGTATAAGCAAGTACGGATAGAAAGGTTTATAGAATTGTTGTAAAACCAGCAGTGTTGCATGATTTGTAGACATTGGTGCTGATGACAAGAAAGGAAACAGGGCTGTAGGGGTGGAGCTAAAGATAGTGCAATTTGCTTTGAGAGTGACAAGAATGGACAGGATTTGGAATGTGTATATTGGAGGAACAGTGCAAGTAGGGCAATTTGGAAAGAAAGTTAGAGAGGCCAGATTAAGATGCTGTGGACATGTGCATAGAAGGAATAAGGACTTTATCCAGAAGTAACTGTTAGAGATGAAGTACAGGCAGAAAGAAGATTTAGAAAATTTTTGTGTACATTTCAACAGTTTTAAAACAAGTTCTCCATCACACGAAGTGTAGCCACAGGACATTTTAATTTGTTTTTGGGTTAATAGATTCTGCTTGTCAATTAAAAAAAAAAAAAAAGAAAAAAAAAAGAAACATAATTAATTAATAAAAAAAAACATGAAAACAAATAATTACATTAATAATAGTAATAATAATAATACATTAATACTGATAGATAAATATTTTTGTTCACCTGCTATACCTGAAATTAAAGAAGTTGCATTTATTAGTTTTCGTTCCCTTTTATAGAAAAGTCTAATTAATTTAAATTCCCTTCGGTAATTTAAGGGGGCTAGTCCAATAGTAAATTGCCGTATATTTGAGGTATATTCTTTGGGAAAAAATATATATATATATATATAATAAATAAGAAAAAGAAACTTTATGCGTTTTAATTAGTTTTTGTCTCGCGTTGTGTTGACATGACTCGCGTTGATTTATTGATTATAAAATTACAGCAACTGTAGCGATTGTGGTTATTTGAAATAAATAGGTAAAACTAAGTTTTTTTTAAACTAAAACTGAACCAGTGTTGTTAGCAATAAGCTAAAACATACACAGTGCTGTCGTCGCAAAGTAACTACGTCATCAAAACCGCGTCCCGTTAGAGGAGACGCGCTCCTTCGGGGGTGTTTTAAAAGTTATACGTTCGCTAACTTCTGTTGTTTACGTAATTTATGCATTACAATATTAGTAATTTAGTGAGGCATTTGTAGCGTGCACTTGTTGTATAAGCTGGCCCTGGCGTAGAGGCGCGTGGCTAGAAAATGAATAAATTAATTGGTTATAGCCATATTCCTTAGAGTGTTCTTTGGAACAGGGAGCGGCGTGCAGTTGCAGTTATACACGTGGGATGTGCATGAGTTTTATTGTCTCCCTGACGTAGAGGCGTGTGGACTCAGCCCGGCGCACCTGAGGTTCATTTTTCTGAGAGTGTTCTCAGAAACAGGGTAGATTGGCCGAATGCCTTATTAATTCACTATATTGGTATTTGATAAATGTGTGAATCATCTCCAAAGGTGTAGAGGCACGTGAGATTTGAAATAAAGTCCATATTCCTGGTAGTGTATCAGGAACGCGGAGATATTGCACATTTTTGATAATACACCTATGAATTACAGTATTCTTCAGTTTTAAATATATACTTATTAATTTACTATTGTGGTATTTGATAAGTGTGGGAATAATCTCCAAAGGTGTAGAGGCACGTGAGATTTGAAATAGAATCCATATTCCTGGTAGTGTTATCAGGAACGCGGAGATATTGCACATTTTTGATAATACCCTTATAAATTACAGTATATACTTATACACTTTGAACGTCACACTACCTGTAAGGAAAATGAATAAATAAATTTTAAAAGGTATATATTTTGAAATAATTCAATGAAACGAGCTTAACGTGTCCGTAATTAAACCCGATCATCTTGAGGTGTCCGCCTAACTTTGATACACTACAATTTACCAACAATCAAAGCATGCTTATGAAATTATTACATGTGTGCACACAATGTAACAACTGCAGTAACGAAAAATAAGTAAGTAAATGGATTAATTCTTGATTGAGAAATAACCAACTATTGGCACAAGTTGGATCCCAAATTATGCAGCGTTGAGCTCCGCTGCTCCAAATTCAGCACAAGCCTCGGCTTGGGAGCTCGTGACCGAGCGATGTGCACTCCTGACACAGACAAAGAACTGACTGACTGACTTCAACTAATATTCAAACTAACACACCTAACATGACAAACATTAGTACAGATTGTATGTGAAAAAGATTCATGTCTTCCATGTTGTATGTGACTGTACTCTTGTTTACCCATAACTATATTGCTTTTACAGAAGAACAGCAGCAGCAAGATTTAATCATAATTTCCTCAACAGAACAAAAGTACACTGGAAGGAATCAGGCCGCATAACAAATCGTGACAATGTGTGATGCCATTAAACAACCTTCTCTTTTATTTTAGATACAGAAATTCCATTGGATCAGCTGATGGTTGACTTTACTGTGTCCAATGAAATTTATGAATGTTGTTTTATCTAACCAAAGGCTTTCTCATAGCAACATCAGACAAGGAGGAATTCGGGAACAATTCATCAGAGATATCGCTAAATCACCCATATGTAACTCTAATCTGAGATTTTACTAATTCATATGCTGATACGTGTCTTCTGTAGTGAAGGCTTAAAGGCACGGGCCCATAATGAAGTGCTAGTAACCTCTCTTATGGGCTCCAACTGACTCTCTACTATACGTAAAGTATCTGGGTCGAAGAAGAGATCAGCTTGGAAGATGACTTGGATGTTTTGGACACTGATTTTCCTCACCTTACCCCATACACATACAGTACACACTACTGTAATAGTCTGAAAACACACATGGCAGAATTGTACACACATTATAAACTGTATGAAGTTATGATTGGCACCTTGACATGTTATATCTGATGTATGAAGTTATGATTGGCACCTTCACATGTTATATCTGATGTACAGGTAGATTAGTCAGACTTGAAGTCTTTTACTCTCTCCTAGTATATTGTGGAGAGAGATGTTTGGCTTCATGGTCTGGGGAACTGGTTTTGAATGGAGTCTATTGATAAAAGACCAGAAGGGCTGGAGATGGCCTGCTGAATTCTTAAACGGAGGTTTGAAGTTCAGGGCTCTGTCTCTAGAGGTAAATATTAAACTTACAGAGAGGAAGTTCATTATCAGTTCCTGTAGCTTAATAGAACCACAGGCGTCATGAAGACACCACAAAAGGGGGCATATCTTCTCATTTCTTTACACAAGCACAGGGTTTTGATTAGTTAAATTTTTATAATTTGATTTTGTAAATATCTTCTATGCCATAAACTGTAGTAAATTCTGTTAGAATTTAAGGGGGCACTGTAAGGTTTTATAAAGTAGTAAGACAATGTAATCTAATGAGAAGATTCCTGTGCTCTGAGAACAGACCCCTCACTGTGTTTCCTCATGTCTTCTGTGGTAACACCTTCTATATCCTGTATCCAGACGAGGAGACATCCAAATGGCTCCTGTCTGCTAGAATCCTTTGTTTAATCAGGAGAATGCAAATGTATCTCCTCTCACCTGTCTGTCTCCGGGTTCCTCTATGACTGACATGTTAATGATGGTTCTTTTGATGTTCGGGACGTAGCACCGTTTAAATGTGCTCTCTTTGCTGAGAATAAACAGAGATCTTCAGACATCATGCCTGCGTGTGTGTGTGTGTTTGTCTCTCCCGGTCGATCGGGCCCGGACCGGTAAGTGTATCAAGGTGCGGCGGACATAACAAGCTAAAACTCTTCTTCTCTAAGCTACACTACATCTTCATTTAAAACCTAACAGTAATCCTAGCGTCCTGTTGCAAGACGATTAAAGCTAGCAGCTGTGAGACAACGCTAGCAATCAGGTAACGTTAGCATTCTGGTGTTTGACAAACAATGCTAATTATCAAGCAATGTTAGCATACTGATGTTTGCCAGATAATATTAGCAGTTGGTTAATGTTAGCATGGGCAGCACGGTGGTGTCATGGTTAGCACTGTCACCTTGCACCTCCAGGGTGGGTTTTTGGTTCTCCCTGTGTCTGGTGTTTTTCCTTCGGTTTCCTTCCACAGTCCAAATTTAAATTTTTTTTAGCATTTACATAGATTAATAGATTAAGCTAATTGGCGTTACCAAATTGACCAGAGAGTGTAAATGAGTGTGTTAGTGTTTGTATGTGTGTGCCCTCCAATACCCCACCTCGTTCCCTAGGTCTCCTTGGATAGGCTCCAGGCCCCCCGCAACCCTATATACAGGATTGTACAGTATAGACAGTAAGTGGTACAGTATAGACGATGAGTGAGTGAGTAATGCTAGCATTGTGGACCAACCATCCTTCCATCTAGAAACCGCTGTCGTCCAGCTAGGGACTGCTAAGGCCATCACTATTGTATTTATTCCCATTTTAGCCTAATTAGCCTAATCTGCATATCTTTGGACTGTGGGCGGAAATCGAACCCGGACGGGTGTGAGGCGACAGTGCTAACCACTAAGCCATTGTAGCATACTGGTGTTTGTTTGCTAATGCTAGCTAGGTTCTCTCCTACTTCATACTAAAACTTAATACACTGATGGAAAAAGACGCAATTCCTACATAATGTCGCGCTTCCCCTTTCCGAGTTAGCATGAACATAGCATTATACTATACCTCCCCTTTGACTCTTCTCCTTCGAGCTATTCTCAGAAGCACAACTTTCGACGAAGCTAACACCCGAGCTGAAGATACACATTAGGAACAGTTCGTCCTCTGCGGGCTGTTACTATAAACCTCGATCAGATTTCTCAGATATGAGATGTCGGGACGCTAATGTCCTTTTAACGGCATTCTGATGACCGCTCTTCAGCGGGTGTGCCGTTGGCCGTTCGGCGCAGGCTAACGGCGAGCGTCTGAGGTCGTCGAGACGAGCTGTAATTAAGCTGAGAACACATGCTGGACACAGTCTGCTGCCTGGTGTACGAACGCCGCTGGAGGGGTTGAAACGAGCACTAGCGGGAAATTAGACAGAGGCTTCCAGGACAGTAGCACACATGACAGATACGTTCACTATACTTTGACTATACAGCGAGTTTCTCATACGGTTAGGTGTGCATAGCGCTATGTCACTGCATTTCTAATGAGCAACAGATGTGCGGGTGTGCAGCGCTCGCTGTCGGTTCATTTCCTCTGTAGAGGAAAGACTGAGCTTAAAAAAAAGCATAAATTAATAGATTGACTAATTATTAAAAGGTGGTGCATGTGTTATGCAAGATTTTCACGACCTCTACACGCTCCCACCAGCTCAGTGATTAAGGCATGGAACTGGAAGGGTGTGAGTTCCAACCCCTGCCCCTGCTGGGCTCTTAAACAAGGCCCTTAACCTCTGAAGCCAATCTGGAAAAAAGGCGTCTTGCAAATGCCTTAAACGAGACGTTTATTTCACAACATGTTTAATTAATATTCACAAAAGGAGTCTCCAGTGTCAGCGCAGACGCTTTTCCAGTTTCCTCCATAACGAGCTACGTACATTTTTGGAGAGAACGACTATTTATAGCTTCTTTCATCTCAGTGTGTGTGTGTGTGTGTGTGTGTGTGCACATAACTGTGGTATAATATTGTTCTTATCTGTACTGGCTTCTCTCTCTCTCTCTGTGTCTGAGAGTAAGAAGTGATGAACAGTATAATTGACGGCGCTGCTATCAGCCACCCACGTCTCTGCACTGATGTTAAAATGCGAACACTCACGCTTTCACTGATCTCTGTGTGTGTGTGTGAAAAATTTCAAGGCTTTTCATTCTGTTAGCTGATTATGAAGTGTCTGTGAGAGTCACAGAGTTCTCGGTGACCAAAAGAGAGAGAGAGGATTTCAACTCTGTGCTTTGTTCAGTTATATAATGTTGCGATAAACGTCACATAATCGCTGCTCGAAAATCAGAATAAATGTAAATCTGATGCTGGAGAACGACCCGAAACTGATACTTTATTCGTTCAACGCATGTGGCTCAGCGGTTAGCTCTGTCACCACACATCTCCATGAATGGGGGTTTGAAACTTTCCTCCAGTCTATATATGTGTGTGTGTGTGTGTGTACCCTTTGCCACATCCAGGATGTACCCCAAGTTCATCGGGATAGCCTCCATGCTCCTTAAGGCCCTGACCAGGATAAGCAGGACAGATGATGGACTCATGGATAGATAAATAAATACGTCTAGACAAACTGTGAGAGAGAGACGATGCCCCGCCCACCAGAAAACATGAAAGGATGATTGCTTTCCTAGTAACATTTTAATTTTAAATGATCTTTTCTGCTGAACCATGAATTCAAAGCACCCCATCCCATAATAATAATAATATTAAAATTTAATAATAAACAAAGGAGTTGATAACAGGCTGAAGTGGGTCCTAGTGCACATAATGGACACTTTCTTCTCCCGTGGTGATCACGCAGGACGTCACGCAGGACGTCACCGTCCTGTCACATTAACACCCTGGTGAAGAAGCTCCATACCAAGAGGTTTTTTTTTTCCACTTGAAATGATGTCACTAATAAACTCTGGCTGTGCTGATTAGAATCAGCTGCTTTAGGATTTTAACTTTCTCGAGCTGCGGTGTTTGCTTTCGTGGAAAAATTCCTAAAAATGCAGGAATTCTCATGTGGATTGTGTGACAAATCTCTGTACTTGATCAAGCAGGCGTGGATTGATTTAGTGACACTCGTTGTCTTTTTGACTCCATGCAGGTTTTAAGAGATACTAATGAAATATTGTTTATATTCATAGATACATGTTTCTTAGATAACTATTTATTGCGATTTCAAGGTTCCTTATTCGATCCAGAGTTCAGATTACAGCACATGCAGCTGTAACGGGTAAATCAGTGCATGTATGCCCAGATGAGTGTGTGAACTGTTTTTGTTTTTGTAGATATTTGCAACATGAATTTACCATGGTTACGGACACTACAGATCTTTTTTTCTTTTTAAGCTTTCACCAAAAAACATCTTTTTTTTATTTTTTTTTATTTTATTACAGGTCATATGCTTCTACAACATCTATATATACTGTATATATACATATACATATATTCATGACAAACAGTAAGAAGAACAGGATAAAAGTGACACTGATTAAGTCTGTGTGTAAAGGTATAATATGTAATAGTGAGATATTGTGATATTGGATATGTGCTGGTTAGCACAGTCGGCTTACACCTCCAGGGTGTGGGTTCGATTCCCATCTTGGGGGTCTGTTTGCATGGTCAAGTCAAGTCGGCTTTTATTGTCACTCCAAACATATACAGTTCAGTACAGAGTGAAACGAAACAACGTTCCTCCAGGAGGTGCTACATACAACATAAATGAACAGACGCTAACTAGCTAACTTGGAGACCTAATTAGCCGGCTAGCTGGGACGAGACAGTTAAGTTCATTTTTTTTCTTTATCCAAAAGAGACAACATAAAGTGCACGTGCAAATGTGCAAACAAGAGCGACGAAGTGACAATGCGACGACATGACATTACAGTACCGTGTGGTAATGAGGTGATGAGTTGAGGTAGTGGGAGGAGAAACAGTAAACAGTAAACGTTCCTTGTAATTAGCAGCAAAGATAAAAATAGTTTTTGCAAATGGCAATTTATAATTATTATTGTGCAAAAAAGCATTTACAGGTTTGTTCTCCTCTTGGTGTGCTTGGTGGGTTTCCACCAGGTTCTCCTTGGTTTCATCCCACAGTCATGACAAAGCCATGCAGATTAGGCTAATTGGCGTTCCTAAAGTGGACTGTAGTGTGACCAGAGATCCTACCACCGTTATAAAAATGGGAATAACTACCATGGGCACCACAAGATCCTAGTTGGACTACAAAGGATCCTGGATGGATGGATGGATGGATGGCGGCAAAACGGGAAAAAAGCATGGATAAGGAGAACAAGGTCAAGGGTCACTAGTGATCCGGTGTAGGAATTTCAGGGATCATGATTGTATTGAATAATAGGTTTGAGGGATAAATAATTGAGCAGGTGTTAACCTACGCGCTTTCACTCTCCCTTAATATCATAATCATGTCAAGTTTAAGCTGATTCTAGATCATTACTTTGTGAACCAGAGTGTGTCAGAGAGCCAGACCGTATCAATCTCTCTCTCTCTCTCTCTCTGTCTCTCTCTGTCTCTCCTGCTTCCGATGTCGCTTTGACAGAACAGAGGCGGGAGAACGAGACGAGTCGCCGAGCAGACAGCATGCAAAGAAGAATTCCAGAGGTTCGCTTCGGCTAGTTACCATGGCAACGCTTCACACACGCCAACACGCATTAGCGTGTGTAATTGTAGGTTACAGTACACACTGACTCCCACCCTCACACTTCCTTCCACACACACACACACACACCATGCAGAACGCCGGATGATCAGTAATCTTATTAATAACACGCTCTAGCTGCAAAACAAGCGCGTTTACTTTTAACCAGTGTTTAAAGAGACAAATAGGAGGATTGAAACGCCGCTGTGTTTATTATGTGTGTGTGTGTGTGTGGTTTGGGATGTAGCCCAGGAGTCCATTACCTCCCAGCGGCTCTGTGAAACATTTCAGCCAAACCCGAAATGGACATGATTTCGCACTCG